>NW_022195137.1:1957102-1960535 GCF_008641045.1 Pistacia vera
AGAGAGATTGAAATTGAGTTGAAGTTGGAGGAGTTTTGTGTGAATATTTTTGGGAGTGTTTTCCTTGGCAGGAATTATGACTACATGAGGGAGTTTTCCTCCCAATTTGGATGGTTAAAGGGAGAAGTAAAATTATAGTTAAAGTAGAGTTTTAGTATGCACATTAGTTGTTTGATAAAATGCCTAAGTGAAAACCTGGTAACTACCCTGTCACAGCCGTGACATTCTAAGTGATTTTTGGGCATCTTACGGATTGAACTGGGTTGAGACCAAAACATCAAAGTTATAGCCCTGTCTCTAAGCTTTAAAACGAGACCAAAATCGTACCAATCCGATGTGTATAACGCAAGTTATACCTTTTTTAGTGTGGCCTTTGCAGAATGACTATCTTGGTGTAACATTGCATTTGTGCATTTCATGAGTGCATTAAGGAGCATGAATCATCCATATGCATTAATTATGCATTAGAGAAAGAGTAGAGAAAGAGTAGAGAAAGAGTAGAAAAAGAGTAGAGAACTTTGAGTGTGAGCTTTATTAAGAGAAAAGAGAGAAAAAGAGGATAGAGTAGGTTGTGCGATGGAGAACCCGTGTGTAATGGGTAGAGTATTCCCGCATGTACGCCGCATTGAGAGAGCGGCATGAGTATGAGAGAGAGAGGTGGTGTAGCTCGTGAGAGTGCATGCGGATGAGGGCTATACCCGAGAGTACCCGAGAGAGAGATTATACACTCACATGGCCAAGGGTTCCGAATCCATGCATAACCGAGTCTGATCAGCTGAGAACGAGTAGAAGTCACGGAGAGTGGGAGCGAGTCCCGGCTGTGCCCCCGGTAAGATGGGGCCGTGACTTACTAAAGAGAGTTAGTAGAAAAGAGTTTTAAGAAAGAGAAACAAAGAGAAAGAGAAACGGAAAGAGAAAACAGAGAGAAGTCCAAAAGAGAGAGTAAATGAGAAATTGTAAGGAAAGACTTAGAGAGAGAGAATTACGGGGATAGATGACTAGAGGGTTTACTTACTGAGCATTATTTGTGCTCACCCCATTGTCTTTCTATGTTTTTGCAGGATTTAGGTGAGGACACGGTCGGGTGGACGTCGGCATGCGAGGATGAATGGCTACACTGTCTACATGGTTTTTGATAGTTTTTGTTTATAATACTAATTTTGTATAAAGAATGTATATATTTAATAAAAGAAAAATTTGGGCCCAACTATTTATGTTATTATACATGTATTTTATTATATATATTTTTATGAGTATTTGAGTAGGAAGTAGCTATTACAGTGTTTTTGTGATTGGTTTGATCTTGATTCTTTGGTGTGTGTTATCTGTTGTTTTGTGCGTGTGATTAGCAGTGAATCGATTGTGGATTTACATAACACTATCTCTTGTCCAAATTCTCAAATTCAGCAAATATAGTAACTTCCTCTTTCTCTTACTAAAATTTGCAACCAAATATCTAAACAAACTATGAAGTTGACCAAATTTTTCTTCAAAAAGATATGAATCACCATATTTATTAGTGATTCTACTAAAGCTTAAACGTATTTGAAACTTGGAGTAGTATTTTTTGAAGGAATATCCTTTATCTTGTTGCAGAAATATATTGCATTAGAATTGGATCATGTATTAAATAATGTGAGCTTAAATAATTAAAGAAGAGGTAGTTGTGCATAGAGTCTGTTATCATAAAATAAAAAATATATATACATTACATATTGCATTGAAACATGAATCAAATAACGTGAGCTGAAACAATTATCGAAGAGGCAGCAACGCAAAATTTTGAAGGCAATACATTTATTATTTTTATTACTGATTCTACTCATGAAGCTTAAACATATTTGAAACGTGGAGTGATGAAGGGTAACGTGCGAAATCAAAACCAGGTTTAATTTTTAAATAGTATTTTTGAAGGAATATCCATTATCTTCAAAGCCTGTTATAGAAAACTGAAACAAATACGTGATTTCTTATAATTTTGTCCCAAACGTGGATGATATACCGCATTCACAAAGTCTCCCTCTCAAAAGCATCACTTTAAATCTTTAATAATGCAGATTGTTGATGCGATTTTTTACACTAACTAGAAATACGTAGGATCCATGGTGGAATCTATATAGGAGTTTATATTAAACCCATGATTCTGATGCTGGATCAATGAACGAAATAAAAACACAACAATAACACAAGAGAGATTTTTAAAGTGGTTTGCATATTTGATGCAAATCTTACGTCTACTGTTTTTTGTATTGTTTTCGTGTATTTTTCTCTGTATACAAGTGCGGTTTGCGCAAGTTATGAACGAGCCTCTTTCAATTAGGGTAAAAAGTAGACTTATATAGTGTTTTAATAGTAGACTTACACATGAAATAATCCTTACATAGAGTGATATGCGGTCTGACTGACAGCATAACCTTAAGACTTACCAATGAAATAATCCTTGGTAATGTTTTAAAAACTGGACCACTCCTTGACCCAATCAAGGGGCCAGTTCCCAGGCTGACCGGTGTACAACGGACACATCTCTAAACAATTTCCATCAGTCCTTATAAGTTTGAAAACCAGCAAATACACCCCTCAAATTTACCCATAAGTCCTTGTAAGTTTAAAATAAACGCACCCTTGCAACTTTTATTATTAATTATTTTTTCTCTCTCCCCATCACTTTCTTCTTTCTTCTATCACTTTCCCCTCTCTTTACTTTTTTCTCTCCTCTTCTCTTTCTTCTTCCTTCCTCTTTCTTTTTGTCCCCTATTTTCTCTCTTCTAATCTTCTCCATTCCTGTTTCTCTTTGTCTCCTCTTCTCTTTCTTCTTCCTTCCCTTCCCCCTTCCTTC
The DNA here is from genome assembly GCF_008641045.1 of Pistacia vera. Taxonomy (NCBI): domain Eukaryota; kingdom Viridiplantae; phylum Streptophyta; class Magnoliopsida; order Sapindales; family Anacardiaceae; genus Pistacia; species Pistacia vera. The sequence goes on from NW_022195137.1 coordinate 1,959,939, forward strand.
CCTTCCCCGTTACTTCACTTGATGGCCAAGAAGGCCTTGGCTGCTACAATCAGGCCAAACGAGGTCCAAATCAGACTAGCCACTTCTTCATTCCCCTCCCCTTACTTCTTCTTCACTTTAACAGAGAATGAACCCTAAATTAGAGAGCCAAAACCATGGTCTAGTGATTAGGGATTTAGAATTGGATTTTACTATTGGGGAATAGTTAACTCGGTTTTGCCCCAAAACCGGTTGGACCGGTGGGTTGCTACAATAACATTGGTCCAATCGTGGGTCATACCGGGTGAATTCATATTGTCGGTTATTCACCCTGATTGGTACGACTTAGTGATCGATTCCCTATCGAATCGGTTAAACCGGCTAGGGCGGGCCGGTTTGGTTTTAAAACACTGATCTTTGATAGACTTACAAATGAAACAACCCTCCCATAAAGTAACACGCAACCTGGATGACAACATAGCTTTGGGACACATGACGTGTATCTATGCTGCATGGATTTACTGCACAACACAATTATTGTTTTTATTTTCAAAAATTTGTATAAAATATAATCTGCAATCAGTCATTAATTTGTTTCATTCGTGGGTCTAGCTTCCT
>NW_022195138.1:0-17806 GCF_008641045.1 Pistacia vera
CGCCGCGGCCGCACCATCCGCCGCCCGCAGCCGCGCCGATCGTTCCGCCAATAAGGCGCCACTTGGCCTTCGTCACCACCAAACCTCCGTTTGGTTTTTCCGATGATTACCATCACTTCTCCTCTTCTGCCGCAACTACTCGCCGAGCCGACGATCACGAACCTGAAGCTATTGTTGTTAGATCTCCTGTTAGTTTTTTTTTTTTTTCTTTTAACTTGTATTTATTTTAGTGATCTTTTTGTTGTAATTCTAAAAGAATTTGGATTTTTTTTTCCTTAAATAATTGTTTTGTTTGACTTTTGTGAATGCATTGTTGCGTTTATACTCGATTTTTTTAACAGTAAGTTTAAATTAAGTTGTGGCTTGTTTGTGTTTTACTTGATTATGAAGTAATCGCTGTTTAATTTGCTTTGATTATTAGGGTTTTTTTTGCTTGATGACACATTTAAATTCAGTTCAGTTTAGCGTTTTTGTTTGCTGAATTGCTTAAACTACTGTGCAATGAGTAATCTAAGTGTTGTTATATCGTTATGTGCCGTGCCTAGGATTAAGTTCATGTGTAAGATTCTACATTGCTAGTGTGAGAACTGCTAAATAAACATGAGGCCTTCTGATTTAAAAATTTGAGAGCAAAAGCCTGAGGAGCGTGTTGCCATCTTGTTTGGTGAGACCAGGTTATTAAAGTTTTTATGTGGTGCCTTGAATAATTCAAGGTTAAGATTGGATGTTTTTTCGTATTTGTTGATTGTGTTGGTATGCTTGTATGTTTCTGTGGATTTTGTAACTATGATGTGGGGCTGCGATAAATGATAGTGTAATATGGACATAATATTAGTGATCATACAATTGCCGTTATCTATGTGATTTAACAGCAAATAAATTATTAAGTTGGAACACTTGTGTTTAATAAGCTTTACGCGTGAAGTCGACAGCACATAGGGTTTAAAGTAGAGATGTTTTACTAGTTTGTTGTCTACTTTGTTAGCTTCCTGTTTTTAATTAATCTGGGATCCTGCTTATGTTTCTCAGCAAGTAAAGAGGAAGAATGGAATGAATGACAATGAGGCTGAATTCGGTGATTGGGCTAGCAGTCCTGGATTCGCTAACTTGTCCATCTGTCCCTTCCAGACTCCTGTATCAGCAAAAGGGGCAAGGGTAAACAACAGGGTAAAGGCCACGAAGGGCAATAGATCAACTCCTCAGACTCCTATGTCAAATGGTGGTGAGAAACTTTATGTGTTGTCATTTTAGGATCCTCTGATTTGAGCTTTCTAAGAGATTAACCAAATTAGATGGTGTAAATTAAATATGCTTTACTACAGAAAAAATGGGTTTTAAGCTGAATTACAAGTACTTTAACAACCAGCATCAAGGGGTGAAAAACTATAAGTAGTTTATGTCAACTTGCAGGTTCCCCATCTACTCCTACTCCAGCTGGCAACTGCCGTTATGACAGTTCCCTAGGTAATCCTGAAAGTCTTGGCATTTATGACAGAATTCTTTATATTCCATATTAGCTACTTATGTATCTCTGAACCTGTTATCTATTGCAAGGCTGACAATATATTGCTTGAACTTCCAGGGCTCCTGACAAAAAAATTCATTAATCTCATTAAGCATGCTGAAGATGGTATGCTTGACCTGAACAAAGCTGCAGAAACTTTAGAGGTGAGCATCCAGCTCATTAATCATGAATAATGCTGGCTTCTTTAATGTACTTATTGATGGTCGTTTCTGTTGTGGATTAACATAGGTGCAAAAGAGGCGGATATATGACATAACAAATGTCTTGGAAGGAATTGGTCTTATTGAGAAGAAGCTCAAGAACAGAATACGTTGGAAGTAATTATAAGAATTTGATGTTATTTTTCTTGTATTTTAATTTGATCTAAGACATGGGAACTTATTCAAGAATCAATCAAATTGACTAGGGGAATTGATAATTCAACAACAGGGGAGTCGGATGGTGATGCCTCCATTTTACAGGTATGTGAAAGTAGATATTCATATTTTGACATGCAGACAATGGCAACTACTTTTTTTTTTTTTCCTATCATTATTATTATTGTTTAGAATTTTCTGTGTTCCTTTATCTCATTTTGCAAATTTGTACAGAATATCCTGCATTTCTGACTCATCTACCACCTCATTTTTTGTAACATAATAGGGGGAACCAGAAAATGAAAGAAAAAGAGCTTTATTTTAGTGGCTTTTCAAGATTGACAGGTTTTTATTTGATTGTCTTTTAATGCAGGCTGAAGTTGAAAGTCTTTCCCTGGAAGAGCGCAGATTAGATGACCAAATTATGTGGGTTATTCTCTTGCTAGAGTGGTAACTTTCGCTATACTGGATTTTTATAATAGTGTTGATTCTTCAACTGTTGCAGGGAAATGCAAGAAAGATTGAGGGGTTTGAGTGAAAATGAAAACAATCAAAAGTAAATCCTCTTCCTCACCATGTGCCCTGGTCCTGTTAATTGCACTTGTGTTTACATGCACAGATAACATTTTCTTTCCTCTATAACTATTCCAGGTGGCTTTTTGTGAGTGAAGAAGATATCAAGAACATACCCCGTTTCATGGTTAGTCTTTTTTTTCCTTTGCTACATCATATTGGATGCTTTTATAACCATATTCTAGTTTGGGACTAGTGTCAAAGTTGTTTAGCTTATCTGAAACTTGACATGTTTTCATCAACTCCGGCAGAATGAAACCCTTATTGCAATCAAAGCTCCCCACGGAACTACACTTGAAGTCCCTGATCCTGATGAAGTGAGTTAAGAGCTGAAAGTTTAAGAGGAATTAGTGTCATTTACTATCATGATGTAACTAATGCATGTGTCATTGCTGTACGACAGGCTGTTGAATACCCACAGAGGAGATACCGGATAATTCTTAGAAGTACAATGGGTCCTATTGATGTATACCTTATTAGGTAATTTTGCAATCCAGTCAGGCTGAGATTTCTGCATGCTCTTAATGACTTCTCTTTGATCTTTCATGATATTTAATTACATTGATTGCTGGATGATTTACAGCTTGAGATCCTTTCCTGTTTATTTGTTTTTCCTGAGTCATCCTTTTCTTTTTTGGTGCTCTCCAGTCAATTTGAGGAGAAGTTTGAGGAGATGAATAGTGCTGAGCCACCTGTAAGCTTCCCACCTGCTTCCAGTTCAGAGTTTAATGAAAACCAAGTGAGGGAGATGGTCCCTGTGGAGAGCAGTGGAAATGAAATTGAACCTCAGGCACAACAAGCTCATCAAGGGTGCTCTGATCTTAATTCTTCACAGGATATTGTTGGGGGAATGATGAAGATTGTTCCTTCAGATGTTGATGTAAGTGCAATTACAGTTAGTAATCCTTACAGCTTTCTTGTAAAGAAATTGTTGATTTATGAGAGCAATATTCAGTTTCTGTCAGAAATTATTTACAATTTCAGTAATGAGGAACCAGATACCATTTAAAGGTTCAAGTTTCGATTGAGTTGGGAAATGTCCTTCACATGGCATTGCATCTGAGGCTCAGATATGAAATAGATTTCAAGCTAAGTAGTCAAAAGCCTGGACATCTTCAGATAAACGAAGATGCACCCTAAGATGGTGACATTGAGATTCTGTCATATCTACTAGGTGTAACTTAGTAATTTTGTCTTTTGATCTAAATTCTCATGTTGGTTTCTAACATTTTTATATGCCAACCAGGGATCTGATTGCCTAATTCATTTGGTTTAATCTTAATTCGTTTGCGGGAGAATATCTTGTTTGTAACTCATCTCTCAATACATTTCAATTTCTCAAAATACTCGTAAACTATCAGTAACAGAACTAAGATACATGGAGTTCTGAACATATTCTAGATCTTTTAAACCTCATACATCACAATGAATGAAAGATATGTTATTCTACTGTGTTATTTTTCTTCTCCAATGCTTAGATCACTCTGACATACATGTCTCATTGTTGTTGCAGAATGATGCCGACTATTGGCTTCTATCAGATGCTGATGTTAGTATCACAGATATATGGAAGACAGACTGTATCCTTCATCTAATATATTGCTCCTTTCTTTTATCTATGGTCCCTTCCCTCCCATACCTTCCTCTTATTAACCTTCATTCAGTTCAAAAAACAATTGTTGAATCCTTAATTCCTTAACTAGCAGGTGTTGAATGGGGCGGAGTAAATATGTTGCATGCTGATTTCGAAATGTCTGATGTCTCTACTCCTAGGGCACAAACTCCACCATCTAGGATTTCTGAAGTGCCATCTTCTGATGTTAACAATACCATAAGATGATATTTTATATATCTAATAAGCTAAATGCGGAGACTTGTCCAGTAATGTACCATGTCTACCAGTTAAGAATACTAACGAGTGAACAACGTACAACTCGGGAATTTGTGGAAGAAGTTGACAGATGAACAGGAGATTATCGCTGTGCCTGTACTGCATAGCTGAGTAAATTTTTTGACCCATGGTTTAGTATAAATAAACTTTATTTGTGGAATAGTAAACAACATTTTTTATGTAGGTAGCACCTTCGATTCTGTTATTTGAAATATGAAAGGCAGTGATATCTAAATGTTGTGATGCAGATAAGCTGGGTAATCAGGTCATTAAAATTTCTGGCCTGGATTGCTCTGATGTATGATATTGAAAGTTAAATAATTGGTATATTCTTTGATGTAAGAATTTGACTTACCATTAAGGTGTTATAGATTAGAGCTGATCTTTTAGCGTTGTTCTATCCTCTTAACTCAAACTGCATATTACATTTTCAACAGTGACTGCTGTTTGATCTCGTGTCACTTTTGGAAGGTGAAGTTCTCAAATTTAAGTTTTTCAATTATCCCTGTAGAAGATTCCAGAGTTAAAACTTTAATTAAATTTAGTTGTGGAATTGGAATTGCTTGTTAGACTTGATTAAATCAAGGTGGGGGTTACTGTTAGATAGAAACCCTTCTTTAAATTAGGGATGACACAAAAACCTGAAGGGATTGGTCCGATTGGATGCTTGAAAAACATCGGTCCTGTTTGGGTGGGATGGGAAAAGTATACCCTGAAATCAAGGATCGGGACACTGGTGGGAAAGCAGAAAACCCTCGAATTCCTTCCTCGTAAAAATGTATAATTTAAAAAAATATATATTTCACTTAAAAAAATAAAAAAAGGCCAAGGTTCAAGGATTTTTCAGTATGGGGTCGGGACTAGGGATAGATATTGCTTTCCTCTACAAGGGAGACGCGCCTCTGCCCCCGCTCCCAAAAATTTGACGATGGCATTGGGTCGAAGGGGATTAGGGAATACATCTTAACACGGATGGGGCCGGAGATGAAGGTCCTTGATTTCGTCGTCGGAATTGCGAACGTCATTTTAAATGTCAATTTCACTACTTATTATTCCGAAATTAATGCATGAACTCATTTTTTCTGCAAGCAATTTGTACTAGCTATTTTTCTAGGCCACAAAGTAAAAAAACCCCTCAAAGGAGAAAGCCGAGAGGCCCCAAATTAAAATCAACCACAATTTCATTTGTTGGGGGACCTTAGGTCGCTGTAATATGATTAGTTAACAACAATATGAAAGAGGAGTCCAGCAGCCCAGCACTTTCTCTTTTGTTTTTGTCTTCTATCTCCTCCCATGAGTCATCTTTTGATGGGGGATTAGCTTGTCCCAATTCACGGTTGAGATGTCAAATTCATGTTGCGACTCTTTTGACACATGCCCTCTCTGTCTAAAGCAAATTCTCATTTATCCACTTCTGTGCTTGATGATAGATGATATCTACAAAAGACCCGCTTTGTTGGCTGCCTCAAACAAAAGTTTAATTTCAGCTTTTGATGAATAAATACACTCCTACGTAAACCAATCAAAGGGATTGTGGCAAATTGTTCTTAATTTGTTTTTCTGGTGAAAATAAGTGTTGATACAAAAATCTGCACCAAACAGCGAAATCTGATCGACCTTGTCGGGATCAGAACTGATGTGGGTGTGATTAAAAATAATCAGCAATGAAGGTATAAAGATGCAATAAAGTAAAAGACAATGAGAGTTTATAAAGTGGTTTGGCAAAGTAAACTCTAAAGCCTACGTCCACTGTTTTGTATTTGCGGTGAGAGCTTACAATGTAAATTCTATGAAAATTTTGTAACCCTTTTTTCATAATTTGAGGGGGTTTATATACAAGATTTGTAGGAAGGAAAGAGCGAAAACAAAAAGATTACAATTAATCTGAAATGTAATTCCGATATTCTCGCGATTGGGCGTTGGGATTGCTCAAAAATTGCTGTTGATTTAATCTTTTCCGCAATATCTGGGATCTGAGATAATCCGGGAATTGATTGAATGATTGCTCGGATCATTCACGACTAGCTTCTACTGGGTTCAGCTACAGCTCGACAAGCTTATGCTGGGTCGATCAAACATCGTTGCCGAGCTAGTTCTAGGTCGAGCTATATCCTCATGATAGCCCAAGCTTGGCGGAAAAATCACACACAAGATATGCCCCCTAGTGTTCAATGCTCGTTTCGGGTTTCAAGACTATTGCTCGATTTGATGTCAAGCTCGGTCTTGTCAACAGGCCTTCGGGTGTAGGTTCGATCGAGCTTCAAGGGTTGATGTACTCCACACTTGGGTCTTTATTTCCTACAATGCCTGACAAACTCAAAATATAAAAAGTTAGGGCAAACATATAATTTATGTGTGGTCGTGTCGCATTAAATGCGGCAGCCTTTGTCAGTCACGTTTCGTCGTGTGGCAACGGTTATCAGTGTAGTAGTCTGACGGTTTGTTGCCCCTAGCGGATGGTCAACACATGGCCACATCTAAAGGCTAAGGTTGCTCAACGAATGAAGGGTCAAGATTCAATGCAACTCAACGGCTGCGATTAAACCCCACTCTTTCGTCTCCCATGCAAGCTACTATAAAAGGTGGTTAAGTCATCAGAATCCTCATTCAGTCCACGAAAGTTCTCTAGCGTTCTTGTGCATTATGCTGCTGTTTTATTGTTATTGCGACACTCTTTCCGACGAGTTTATTAAAAGGAAGTCGAGAGGATGAAGGTCGAAGCCCAGGGAATGGCCTACGTGTATTCGGATGACTCTGAGGATGATGACGAGGGCTAGGGAGAGGTCGAGGAAGGCGGAGAGGAGATCGGGCTCAAGTTGGAAGTTGAGGATCTGGTTTCCCTGACCACACTTCCCCCGAGAGAGGCTCCCAACCTTAGAGACACTGCTGTCGTCCCTTCTGTTGAGGAATTGTCTCTTTCCCTTGATGGCGAGCTCCCTGGATCAGTTGAGGATTACCTCTCTGCTCCTCCAACAACCTGAGAGATTGTTTACTTTTTTTTTTTCTTTTTTTCTTTTTTTCTTTTTTTTGTTGAAACAATGTAATTGAACCTAATCAATATAAGAAAAAATTTCATCATTTCCTTTTCGAGCAATGGTTATTATATTTCTGCGGAGTTATTTCATTGGTCCTAGTTGGACTTATAATATAAGATCCGAATTTTCTATAAGTCATGCGTAGCTCGCTTCTCGAGGAACTTTTTCGGATTTATGCGAGGAAATTTTATGTGCCGATTAACTTGGATTTCGAACTTATCATTCTTTTCGAGTTTTTGGCTGTTGGCTTGAGGTTGATTTGTTTTTTCCTTGAATTTTTTCAAGTTTAACTTTGTCGATTTAGGATTTTCCATCTTGATTTATGCGAGAAAATCTTATGCGACGAGTAACTTCGATTTTCGGACTTATCATCCTTTTCGAGTTTTGATCACCGGCATAGGGCCGATTTCTGTCGACGTGTTTTTTCCTTGAATTTTTTCAAGTTCAACTTCATCGATTTAGGATATTTCATCTTTAAAGAGTTAGATTTTGGTGTGGCTTTTTTGAGATAAGCTGCCTTTTCGAGACTCTTGACTCTGAGTTCTCTTTTGAAATATCATCGCTGAGGTCGCGATTTACAGGTCGGTAAATAAATGCTAATGGATTAAAGACATTAACTACGAACAAAGAAAATCATGAATAATACCTCTTTTATTGATCAAACGCTTTGGCCGCGAGTGGCCTTACAACAAATAAAGAACAGAGAAATAAGTGAAACCCAAGCTGTTTATTGGTAATACCTTTGCAAGTGTTTGGCATTCCAAGCTCGCATTATTGCTTCGCCGTTGAGACGTTCCAGGTGGAAAGATCCTGGCGCGAGCTTCTCGGAGATCCTGAAAAGACCTTCCTATTTAGGTCCAAGTGCCCCTAAGTTTGGGTTTTGGGTACTCTGGACGACCTTCCTGAGAACCAAATCGTCCACTTCAAAGTCTTTATTTTTGACTTTGGTATTGAAGTATCGTTTGACTCGCTGCTGATATGAGACGAGCCTTAGCTGGGACTTGTCCCGGTGTTCTTTGATTAGGTCTAGCCTCAGGCAGAGAAGATCTTTGTTTGTTTCCTTGTTGAAAACTTGTCTTCGGAATGAGCTTATCTCCACTTTAACCAGGACCATTGCTTTACACCCGTATGATAGAGATAACGGGGTTTCACCTATCAAACTCTTGGTTGTCGTCCTATAGGACCACAAAGCTTTGGGCAGTTCATCGGCCCACCTCCCTTTCAGGGTGTCGAGCTTTTTCTTAATAGTGTGCTTGATGACCTTATTCACAGCCTCCACTTGTCCTTTGGCTTGAGGTCGATAAATAACGGCGAAACTCTTCTTGATGCCGAGCTGCATGTAGAAGGTCCCGAAGTCTTCACTGTCGAACTATTTCCCTTTGTCGATTATTATTGTGTTGGGAATCCCAAACCGACAAATAATGTTTTTATAGACGAAATCCTTCAGCTTGTTCGATGTTATTGTCGCCAAGGGCTCGACCTCTGCCCACTTGGTGAAGTTGTCAACGGCAACTACTGCGAACTTAACGGCCCTTTTTCTTGAGGCAAAGGGCCGATAAGGTCGATGCTGTTAGAGTAGATGAGCCAATCAATTATTGTAAAAATGACTCTTTGTAATAATGTTCATTAATCAATAAAAGGCATTTTATTCTATATCGCGTAAATCATTATTATTGCAATATGTATTGATATATGTCCTTAGAATGGTAGAACCGTGACGAGGGTATCAAGTGTTTCAAATCTTGATAGTGAGAACCCTATGAGCACATATGATGGCCCATTCTAGAAACGTCCGTAGCCCCAGTATTATTCTGAAGTAAGGGCACACATAATATAGTAAGGCTATCATAGTGTTGAACGACCCTGTCGAAAGGCAGTGATTGATCTCACTTGTCAAGGTTGTTTAGTGACAACCTAGTGTAATACATGGGTGCTTGCTGTAGGCGAATGCATCACAGCAAGTTCACTGGACAGACCCACCAGAGGATTCTATATGGATGGTAACCCTAGTGTCTATGGAACAAATCTTCTAACGAATGGTGGTGCATGTGATCCTTAGACTTGAGATCACCGGAGCACCTTGTGCACCGATTGGTGTAGTTTGATACTAACCTAACGTAATTCTTTTTAGAGCCGCCAATACGGTGGTGATTGGCTGCATCAAGGAGTGTATCAAGACTATGGTGGATTGACAGAAGATTCATCACTCCCCGGTACGGGAGAAGTTATCTCACGGCGCAATTCAGTATATGGCAATGACACTAAAACTGTGGCCACAGTGGGATTGAGTTGTTGCTCTATCCGGATTATAATACAGGTTATTGGTCCAGAAACTGAATACATAATATCGAGAGTAACCGAAGGTTGACACTATTTTTATGCCTTCGTCTCGTCGAGATAACGGATGATGAAATGATCGAATTGTACGGTAACTATATCGTTGACAGGTAACTACTTTGCTGAATCTGAATCTATCGGGTGGCCATGATGTCTTGCTAGGGGCCAATCTTGGTCTGTGTATTAGTGAGACGATTAATTGGTGCTAATCGCGATACTATACATTACCAGTATGATGAGGAGCCTATGGGTCACACACATAAAAGATAATTTAAGAGCCAAGAAGAAATAATGGCGTTTTCGTCTTTTTTAGGCGAAAGGGTATTTTGGTATTTCACAGTGCAATTAAATTTGCTGAGATCGTAGCCTTTATTTAATTTATTAGAAAAATTAAATAAGTGAAATTACGTTTAAATATGTGTTCGCATATATTTAATTAAATCATCATTATTGTTAAATGTTAATATATAGATTAAATATATATTAATTGATTTTAATTGAAATAATGATGAAATAAATATAAAATATCTAATTAGGAGTGTTTAGTAACATGGGGTGTTTGGGTTGGAGCCCAAGCCTATTCCATATGGGAATAGGGCAACTAAGTTTTCAATATAAAAGAAAAGAGTTATTTGTAAAATGTGTGTTAATTCATTCACTGTTCATTTTCTCTTTGAAAACAAAACACAGCAGCCCCAAACTCTCTCCCACGGCAGTATTTCATTTTACCCAAAATCAATTCATTTGATTTTTCTTCTTTAATCTTAAAGCTAAAGAGATCTAGCAAATCCCTTCTTAGTTCTTTGTGATTGTCTGCGTGTGGACTACGTGGGTTCGATCCTACACTTGGGTCGGTAGTAAAAACGTTCATTGACAAATTTATAGGAGCCTCCAAATGTGCGTATGTTTTTCTAAACTCATGATTAATTTCTGCAGATTCTTATTATGATAAAATTGTAAAATTATACCTTTCATCTTGACTCTTTGGGAACGATCCTTGTGTTATTATGTTTTTGTTTTTCCGCTGCGTACATGGACTGTTTCCTTACAGATGCCCTAGATTGCAAATGGCCAAAGGCTTGTCAAAGTGGTCAATTCTTGCGGTGGGGCTCGCGGAATATCTGTAAATCTCTGACATCTATCACATTTGCTAACATAGTTCGTTGTATCGTCGAAAACTGTTGGCCAGTAATATCCCTGGCGAAGTACTTTGTATGCAAGAGATCTGCCTCCTACTTGATTTCCACAAATTCCCTTATGGATCTCCCTCAAAACATAATTCACGTCCTCATGGTCAATACATCGCAACAACGGTACATTAAACTGGCGCTTGTACAGTTTATCATTGATGAACGTATACCAAGTTGCCTTGGTGCGAAGTGATTTGGCTTCGGTTCTCTCCTCTGGTAGTGTACCATCCCCTACCAATGTGACTGCGAAGCACTGACATTTAGCCAAGTCACAGACCTGGCATAGCTCCATCAGGTCATTGAAATTGTCGAGGTGGTCTCTGGGTCCCCTCTTCCGTCAAACTTGCTCTCTGGCACCCTGAATCCTTATGGAAGAGGGGTCTGGCGAACTTTCTCTGTGAAGGGGGAACATACTATTTCCTCCACCATGCCATTTTGGCAGGCTCTCAGATAGTCGAGCATTTTCTGCATGCGATCTAAGTTTCGCAAATCTTCCACTTGCGAGGTCCCTCTAGTGTGCACGTTGATGCACGAGGTCGAGTCATGATGGCTAGGTTGACAAGTGATATCATGCTCGTCAGTGCGTTGCTCACGACGTTGGGTATAACCGAAATGTCGGTCATTGCCAAATTGACGCACTTGGCTCGTCCCGCGAGCATGCGAAGATCGATCTTGTCCAGGGTGTGGGTTAATACCGGCACATTGACGCTGGGGATATCGCCGTACGTCTTAGGGGTGTCCATTGTCTTCGTTTTCCCCTAGCAGTTGCTTCCCTGGTCGTCTTCCAGGGTTAGTTTGCCAGCAGGATTTACGCCGTGAGAGGAGTGCAATTTGCGATGTTGGGGGTGTTGGTCACCTCTTTGTGCCGATGAAGCAGATCGTTCACCTGCAGAATTTATACATGTTGGGGTGATGTTGGTAAAGTGTGGCTGGTTGAGATTCTAGGCAGTTGATTGCTGGTTCCTCAACTCAGCCACGTTTTGTTGCACCGTCTGTGCAACCATTTTTCTGATCATCTCCACCAGCTAGCCGTTCTCGGGGTTTGACGTCCCTGCCCCGTGATGGTTTGTGATGTGTTGAGTTGGTGGCACGGGCGATCGGCGTCCAACGACGTCCTATTGCACTTCCTGGTGGGTAGTTTCCACATTTTTAAGGTTTCCAGTGGTAGTCTTTGACCTGGTGTGCACCATTTTGGGCCTGGATTAGGTTGGTTGCTGTGACTGTTCGCCTTCATCAGTTCCGATCGACCTTGCTGGGATTGGAATTGATGTGGGCATGATTAAAGATAATCAGCGATGAAGGTATAAAGATGCAATAAAGTAAAAGACAATGAGAGTTTTTAAAGTGGTTTAGCGAGGTAAACTCTAAAGCCTACGTCCACTGTTTTGTATTTGCGGTGAGAGCTTACAATGTAAATTCTGTGAAAATTTTGTAACCCATTTTTCATAATTTGAAGGGGTTTATATACAAGATTTGTAGGAAGGAAAGAGCGAAAACAAAGGAATTACAATTGATCTGAAAGATAATTTCGATATTCTCGCAATTGGGCGTTGGTATTGCGCAGAAATTGCTGTTGATCTAATCTTTTCCGCAATATCTGCGATCTGAGATAATCCGAGAATTGATTGAATAATTGCTCGGATTATTCGAGACTAGCTTCTGCTGGATCGAGCTATAGCTCGACGAGCTTATGCTGGGTCGATCAAACATCGTTACTGAGTTAGTTCTAGGTCGAGCTATATCCTCACAATAGCCCGAGCTTGACGGAAAAATTATACACAACAATAAGTAATATATTGGCTTTTGAGTTCTAGGAGGCGTCTATTTAGGTTTAAGAAGTTAATTAAACCTTACAAATTGAACTCTTGCTCTATAAACTCAGGTCCCTAGTTCCTAGTAACGTGGAATGTAACAAATACTTGTGTTATAACCCGACATCGTCATCAAGTCAATATATCAGATCACAAGTCTATCATGCTACCAATTGTAACATCTCAAATTTTTATAATGATGAAAATTGTAACAAGTCTATTATGCTACCAATTGTAACATCTCAAATTTTTATAATGATGAAAATTGTAACAAGTCTATTATGCTACCAATTGTAACATCGTCATGAGGTCAATGCATCACACTGTTGGATTTACTAGTGAGATTTTGATATACACAAAAGTCTAATCACGTCAGGATAGATGATGCTGAAAATCCAACGTTGTCAACAAAAACAAAATAACTTGAAAATCTTTAACTTAATTAATAGTTTAGTAACAACTGTTTATGAAATTGACAGGTTTTAAATATAATTGGTTTGTAAGTAGTAGTTAGAAATTCTCTTACGATAACCTCTTTGAAGACAATTATGGGGTTTCGAAAAAACCCATTTAACTATCCATGTGTTATAAAATCAATCAACCATATTATTATAATATTAAATTGCCGTTTAAAAAAGGACTCATCCAATATTCTTTAAGAGTAATATATTGATGGGGTGCAAAATGTGGTGGCATCCAATACTAATTCATTTCCTCGTTATGAAGCAAAAAAGTATAAATATAATTATTATATTTAATTTTAATATAAAGTTAAATGTGATTTTGACAACAAGAGACGCAAAATGAGGGCCGCAACTTGGTTATGACTCATGATTGGCGTCCAACTCAGCCCCACGTCAGATTCCCAGAACTGTGGGCCTACAGCTCACCTTTTGCCCCATACCTTTACCTTTTACATTCATTCAAGTTTGAATGGTAAAATAAAAACTTCAAAGAAGTTCTGTATTTCAGGTTATATATATAGCAATTCTATGATAATAGCGTCCTTACTTAAATTTTGTGAAGACCGTGTTAACTATCATTAGATTTATCATCATTGGACCGACATGATTTTTTTTTATAAATGAATTCAATGGTATTTAAGCAGTTCTTCACAAAATTTACGTAAAAATGTTTTTATAAGAGAATTATTATATATATAAAATAATTAATTTAAGTTAATTTATGAGAATGAAGTATGTGAAACTATAAATAATTAATTGGGTTAAGATAGGATTGCCCCTAAATTTATTGACCTTTCTTAAGGTTTGTTAAATATTAGGCAAACCCATGTCTATAACACTGTCAAAATCAACATAGACATCCTTTAAAGGCTTAAATTTGGTCCATAATTTTCTACATATATATATATAAGAAAAAAAAAGCCTTAAAATTACATAATTTTTTCTTTAAATTAGTTATTAAAAAAGAAATGAAACAAGTGAGATCTATTCAACATTTATACATTAACAAGACCTTATTAAATAACAAAATCAATTAAAAAAATAAATAATATGTTGTAAGAAGAGGTGGGTGAAGCACACTTTCTTAAATAAATGGAAAAAGCACAAAAATAAAATGATAAGTAAATTTGAAAAGTCTTTAATAACTAAAACTAGAGTAGAGCCCCCAAAATTGACCAATCCCATTTATTAAGAATTAGATTATTCATCAATTTGGAACAAGTGGCCATTCTTTGTCTTTTTCTTTCTTTGAATTTAGATCAAGCTCACGAAGTGGCCAACCATTTTCTCCATTTCTCTTCGTGGCTCCCTCTCATTGTTTTTCACTTATTATAAAACTATTCCTGAAATAAATATTTAATTATGTACTTCCATTGCGGTATTAGGTATTTCGGTTGATCTAACTTTTGATAGTAATATGATTGTTACTTGCTATTTAGATAGTGCGTATTATATTAATTACCACATTTATGTTTAAAATGTCATGAATTTACTAAAAAAATTCTCACTTCAAATTATGTGATCATCATTTGGCGAATAAAACACACACACAAACAACAACAAAAAGAATGCATGTCATTTATTACTCAAAGAAATGACACTTATCAGACAAATAATTCATAAAATACATTTTCCCTTTAAATTTAACTATGTTTTAAAAAGGCATAAATATCCCTAAATTTAAGGTTTTTAGGTCTTTTTGGGATGAGATTTTTTTTTTTAACTTAAATTTTCAACCATAGATCCATTACTATCCAATAGTTTAAGAGTTGTTGAAGTAGTAAAGAAAATAACCGCTTCCAATTTTCATCTCATATCCGGTAGATTCGCCATGAATTTATACATATATATATATATATATATATATATGTGTGTGTGTGTGTGTGTGTGTGTGTGTAATGACTAATTTGGCTAAAATAAATACATCTATCCTTGTGTTGGAGGTATGAAGCTGCTAACTATTAACAATTTCAAAGTTCCTAATTTGTCTTATAATGTGTTGATACATATTTGGTCTGTCAATTAATTGTTACTAAGGATGGCAACTGGGCGGGGTAGGGCTAGGGACCCCATTCCCTGTCCTCTCCACCTAAGGGGATTCCTCGTCTCCGCCCGTCCCTGCTCTACGGCCTTTTCATCATCGACTAGGTAATTATACACAACAGCAATCAAAATAGCAACAATAATCAACAGGAAGTTGCAATTAACGAGAAAAGGTCGCGAGCTACACCAAATCGTTGCAAAATCGCGATTGTCACATGAAACAAATAGGGGGCGACGGACAGCGATTGACGAGCAACCACAGTTTGGGGTGTTGGGGGTTTGATGGTATTATTGTATGCTTGAGTTTCCACGCTAATAGTATGGTTAATTTCATATGATGAAGTATTATATTGAGATGTGGAGTTTAACGTAAAAATAGAGCCAGCATTTAAACAAAGCAGTAAACTTTTAAGCATACCCATCTGGATAAACGCTGCCCCTAACAGGGAAAATTGAAGAAGAATCAACACCGACAGTATTAGCAGAAAAAGACTTTTTGTTGATATTCTTTTTATCCGCATAAATTGAAGCTACAGCCCTCCCAAGCTTAAACTCTATATCATTCTCAGGAACACTAGATTTCCGATACAAAGGGAAAATAAGAGTCTTCTTATCCTCACGATCCTCTTTAGAATTACGAAGCTCTTGAACAGTGTGTGAAAACACGGAACTATAGAGAAGAAGAGCCAGAACAGCGATACCCAGAAGGCCAAAAAGCTTCCTTGGAGAGTCAAAAAGGGGTCTTGGTATATAGAATTGAACTGGAGGGGACTGAAGTGGAAGTTCAGGAACTGGGTTTTGTTCCTGTGGAATCAAATCATTTTCTTGTGGAGTTTGGTGGGGCTGTGGAGAGTCATTAGTAACAGTAAAAGCAGTGATGGTTTTGCCTAAAGAAGGGTTATCCGGAGGAGGAAGAGTGATGATGACAACGCCTCTGAGTTGGCGAACAGACTCTTCAGAATCCATGTTAAAAAAGGGATTCTGAAAATAAAAGACGATGAAAAGAGAACCACAAAAAAAAAGAAGAAGAAGTGGGAACACTATCTGATGGTCATGATTGTTTTGGTTAGTGAAATGGATTTTGATTGAAAGAGAAGACTGGTTCTTGTAGTTGTTGGTGGTGGTGGTGTTGAATTCAGAACTACAAGTCAATGTATAAGAACAGAGATATTTTTGTACGCGTGGAAAAGTGGGCGCTGAACTGCTGAAGATTCCAGGAATTTTACACCTTGGACTACAAGGCGTAGAAGCGGGCCAACCAGGCATATGCCTGTTTATTTGGTAATTGCTGCGGTCTCCGTTGATTCATCTTGTCTTCTTACGTGAGACACTTCTTTTGATTACAAATGCAAACATTATAATTGCTTTAGATATCAATATTTTAATTATTATAATTATTACTACGAGTGTATTTATATTATATAATATTTTATTATAGGGAATGTTATATTAATAATGAGATATTTTACTTAAAGATTATTATAAATATTTAAATAAATATATTTGGTTGGTTAGAATAAATTGTTAAATATGTTATATTTATATGTTTAGTTGAGAATATAAATTGGTGAGTATGTTATACAGATTACTAAATTACCCTCTTTTTTAAATATTAATATAATATTATTATTATTATTATTATTATTTTAATCATTTTTTTAACCCTTTACATTTAAAATTTTGCTAAAACACTCTAATCATATAAAAGTTAATTTATAGCAAAATCACCCCCACCAACCCCAAGCCACCGTCGTCAACTAGCCACCATCGTTGGTCGCTGCCGACAATCGACGAAATGGCGTATGACCGACCATGCCTTGGCAAAGCCATTTTTGACCATGGATCTCACGGTTACATCTTTGGTTGTGAAACGGTAATAGAAATAGCCCTGCTGGTGCACAATCGACTAGATCCCGTCGGTCGTGCGCCATTACGGTGGTGGTGGCCGTCAATGGTCATGGGTGGCTAAGAGTATTTTGTTAATTTTTAAATTTTTTTATGGTTGGGGTGTTTTAGCTAATTTTTCAAATGTAGGGGGGTTGGGTAATTGTTATTTGGTAGACATTTGAAGGCAATTATGTTTGAACTCTGAAGTGGTATTTAATTAAGTGCAAAATAGGTATAAAAATCAGATTACTTCGATAATCTTTTAATAACAACCTCTAAGAAGAGTATTTGATACATTACTGTTGAGTGAATCTTCAACGGTGTCTAAGTGAAACGCTGACGTTTTGGTGTTAGCTTAAGTGATAATCCTCAGCCATTGATTCTATTCAGATCTGACGGCCATTATTAGCTCATTAAGTCAAAGGTATAAAAGCAGCAAATCTGGAAAATTCGCACAGCAGCTTCGTCTTCTTCTTTCACGCGTTTTACAACAGGTTTTAGTCTTCTTATTTTCTACTCTTTGAACATTGTAATCAGGTTAGATTCTTGTGAATCTTGTTAGCAGAAATTACAGAGTAGTGTTTCTGGTATAGGCTTTCAGTTTTTCGGGTTAGCTTATTGTGATTACAGGGAGGTTTGAGTGATTGTTGTATAAGTGTAAGAGTTGAGAGATTTGGGTTGTGATTGAGTTGTA